>NW_027491239.1:0-25000 GCF_021521415.1 Bidens hawaiensis | reverse complement strand
TACCAGATGGAGATTTTCTGCTTACAGAAAGGGATAGACCATCAATACAGCGCCCCGTATACTCCGCAACAAAATGGGGTAGCTGAGAGGAAGAATAGAATGCTAATTGAAGGAGACAGAACCATGCTGGCAGATGCTAAACTTCCTGTGGTGTTCTGGGCTGAAGCTGTTGCCACAGCCTGTTATATCCTTAATTGTGTTTTAACTGTTAAAAGATTAAATAAAACTTCTTATGAACTCATGCATGGTAGAAAGCCAAAGCTGAATGGTCTTGAACCTTTCGGGTCCCCATGTACGATATTAAAGACAAACTCAAAATTTGGTGAAAAAGCCGACGAAGGTATTTTAGTCGGATATGTTGTTGGGACACCCAACAGAAGAGTCTTTAATTTATCAAACAGCAAGGTTGATGTGGTATGTAACACTGACATTACGAGTTACAAATCACCAAAGCCTAGCACGGGACCTGATGAAGCTTTCGACTATGATAAACTATTCAAATCTTTTAATATGCCTTACTTGGGTTTTGCAGAAGAAAATTGCTTCACAGATTCTGTATGACGAGGAGGAGAATATTGTGCAACGTCCGCGATACGACGAAAGTCAACCTTCCTCGTCAAGTGCCGTGATACTCCTGCTGCCTCTACTGAAGAAGAATTCTACAACCCATTTCACTCTCAACATCAATCACCCACTGATGAACTCTCTTCGAATTTAAAAAACAATCTGGAAGTCGGTCCGATTCAGACTACTGCACTTCACAAAAATTACCCTTTGGGAATGTGATAGGTAATCTGTCTGACGGTGTTCAAACAAGAAGAAGCTTGGATGAACACACATGTGTTTACGCAAGCATTAAACACAGGGGTATCATATATGAATGCTTGTACACCTACTTCATCAGCCAGGTTGAACCAAAGAATTATCAAATGGCTCTAAAGGATAGTTCGTGGGTCGAAGCCATGCAAGAAGAGTTAGCACAGTTCGAAAAGATGGAAGTATGGAAATTAGTTGAAAAACCAAAGAATGTAAATGCTATTGGTACAAAGTGGGTTTTTAAATGTAAGAGAGATGAGAAAGGGATAATCATAAGGAACAAGGCAAGGCTGGTAGTAAAAGGGTTTAATCAGCAAGAAGGAATCGACTACAACGAAGTGTTTGCACCAGTGGCAAGATTGGAGGCAATTCGACTATTCCTGGCATATGCTTCACACAAAGAGATGAATGTGTTCCAGTTAGATGTGAAAAGTGCCTTTCTTAATGGTAAAGTCGATGAGGTGGTGTACGTTGAACAGCCTCCGGGTTTCCCTGACCCAGATTTTCCTGATCATGTGTAAAAACTGAGTAAAGCTCTGTATGGGCTACATCAGGCTCCTCGTGCCTGGTACGCAACTCTGTCTGATTACTTGCTTGAGAATGGGTTCGAAAGAGGAAAGATCGATAGCACGCTGTTTGTCAAGAGAAAAGGGGGTGATCTTCTACTCGTTCAAGTATATGTGGACGACATCATTTTTGCTGCATCAAGAGTCGCCATGTGTCACGAATTTGAAGCAGTCATGAAAAAGAGGTTTGAAATGAGCGCCATGGGCGAATTAACTTTCTTTTTGGGATTGCAGGTAGATCAGAAGAAAGATGGGATGTTTATTCATCAAACAAAATATGTCCATGATGTGCTCAAACGCTTCAAGATGGACAATAGCACTCCATTTGATACTCCAGTTTGCATCAACCACAAACTGGGTGCTGATTCTGACAGTGATGAAGACGTGGATCCCACCCAATATCGAGCAATCATAGGTTCTTTAATGTATTTAACTGCATCTAGACCTGATATTATGTTTGCAGTTTGTCTTTGTGCTCGTTTTCAGGCAAGCCCGAAGGAATCTCACATGAAGGGAGTGAAGCGAATATTGCGGTATCTCAAAGGCAAGCCTAAGTTGGGATTGTGGTACACGAAAGGGGGAGAACTGGATTTGGTAGCTTACACAGATTCTGACTATGGTGGTTGCAATCAGAACAGGAAGTCAACAACCGGTGGATGTCAGTTTCTGGGAGGAAGATTGGTGTCGTGGCAGTGCAAAAAGCAGACCTCAGTAGCCATTTCCACCTGCGAAGCAGAGTACATGGCAGTATCGAACTGCTGCTCCCAGGTTCTTTGGATACAACAGCAATTGCGCGATTACGGTCTGAATTTCACTCAAACTCCTATTTGCATTGATAACACTGCTGAAATCTCAGTAACTAACAATCCCGTCAAACACAGCAAACTAAACATATTGACATTCGTCATCATTTTATACGGGATTGTGCTGAGAAGAAATTAATTGTGCTAGAAAAGGTTGATTCGTTGGATAATTTCGCCGACCTTTTTACTAAAGCGTTTGACCGATCCCGTTTTCAAAATCTGGTTGAGCTAAATGGGATGATCAATCCAGAGTAACCTTGTTTTTTGTTTTTATTAAAAAAAAAATCACTACCACTTAGAATTAAGTCGGTTGCTTCAGTTTGAAGGACACATCCTCGGATATGTTTGGTCCTTACTTCTACTAGTAGATTATGAGGATAGCCATTAACCAGATGACTGTAAGTGACCGGGGCGGTTTATGATGGGTTTTTTATTCTTTCGCTGAAAAATAGTCTTTCATACTTAGTTAGAAGAACACATACTCGTATGTGGTCGGTCCAGCTGCTCCATTGGATCTTCAGGATAGCCGTTTACCTGAAGTCTTTGACTTGATCGGGGTGATAGAATTTAAAATTTTTAAAAGGGAGATGATATAATTTTTCAAGTCTATAACTTCGTAAGAAGTTTCTATACAATGTTTAAAAGAAAATTGATCCAACCTTGGAAAGTGATAGAAAAACTATTTCTGTGTGCTTAACTGGTGAAGTTATTAGGCCTAAAAGACTCTAGAACAGCCATTGTAAGTTATGGTAGCTTTATATGATGCGTAAAAGTAGAAGTGATACAAACTAAATCTCCTCGATTTAATGTGGAGAATCATTCTGAGTTGTGCATTTCTCCATATACATCTTTCCGAATGATAGGCAGAAAAGTGATTACCCAGTCATATACGAGCCCGTGAGTGTTCTGATTCCCGAGAAGATGGTGTGTCAAGTACCTGCAGTGATCCAGATTCGGGACTTGCAGTCGTCTACTATTTGAAGCTGTATTAATATCTCTATTAAAAAAAATGTTGTTAAGCCTTCTGAAGCTTATGTTGTTACAAATATCAGTCAAGAGGCATGAAAGAGAACGGGAAGAAGACTCTAAAGATCGATATGTATTTACTGTTTAATCAGACACTACGGGTCGAGGTCAATTCGGGGTGACTTGGGGAAAGCCAAATACGCTTTGAGAATAGATAGGAGGCATCACAATCTCTCATGTGATGTCCATCTAAACTTTGAGCTTAATTGAACCTAATCCGTATCACAGAAGCGATGAAAACCATACTAAGTTTTATACCTGCTTACAACCTGTTTCTTTATGTCATAATACCGCTGAACATGGATCTATATGACAGCCACTTAATTAGTATGATTCCTGTTCGGATCTTTTCTAAAACATGCAGGCTCACGTCAAGACTGAAATTTGATCCCGTTTTATTTAATTTCTAAAATTCTCATTGCAAATTTCGTTTTATGGTTTAAAACTTGGTTACTTGGTTCTTTGATTATAAAGTTTAAATCTTTAACGGAGGATTTTAAAAGACCGTTGAAATTTGATCAAATTTATAAGGTTTGTTAGTAATTTAAAATTGGCGAACTTGTAAAGAGGCGAAGTTGACCATGGTTAACCTTAAGCGAAGTTAACGATAATCTGTTGACCAGCGAAGTTGTCACAGGGGCGAAGTTAATCTTAACTTCACCCTTGTATTTTCAAACCTATATAAAGGTCAACCTGGTCAAACCCTTTACATATTATCAGAAACTCGGCGAACTTATATACACTCCTAACCCTCGGTGAACTTAATCCTCGAATCGAACCTCGTTATTATCTATTTCCAAACCGTGTTAAAGGTGTGTAGGCTCGGTATGACATGTAATTCTTGTCAATGGTGTTAATCAGAAGTCTTTTTGGTCCGATTCGTGACTTCGGTCATGCAACCCTTTAAACACCCAATAATCAATCTGTTTCTAAGTGTTCGTAACTCATTTGATCGTCTAGATCTCCATAGTAACATCTTTTCATGTTTTCAATCACAAAAACACCAAACAAACCATGATCGGACCTCTGTTTTACGCCGTTTCAGATTCAAGCGAAGTTAGCTTTAGGCGAAGTTGTTCTCAACTTCGCCTTAGGCATAACTTCGCCTGCTCATAATTAATTATTTAATTAATTAGTCTGGTTGTTCTCAGGCGAAGTTAGGGTTAGACGAAGTTATACTCAACTTCGCCTTACGCATAACTTCGCCTGCTGCTAATCTTATTTAATTTAAAAGTTCTAGTTTGTTATCAGGTGAAGTTATGTTTAAGACGAAGTTGTACTCAACTTCGCCATATGGTTAACTTCGCCTGCACATAAGATGTTATCATAACTTCGCTTATGGTACCAAGCGAAGTTATGATACCAAGCGAAGTTATGATACCAAGCGAAGTTATAACTTCGCTTATGGTACCAAGCGAAGTTATGATCTGCTTTGTCGATGTTCTAACTTAGACCGTTTGTTGTGCAGATATGGCTGCTGTTGCAGGAGCTGGTGGTGCTGGTGGTGACGAACGTGGTGACAACAACCGACAGTTCTTTCCGGGTCACAACATGTACATTACTTTGGATCCGGATGCTAGTGGTATTGACGATTATCGTGAGATCATCTCCTTCCTAGTTCGCTCACGTATTTTTTACGCTATTACTACAACTCTCCCCATTTCTCTACCGAATATTGAAGATTTCTGGCGAACGGTAGAATATGACAGTAGAGTTGAGCCTCCGGTTATGCGCGCCACAGTGAACAATCAGGAGGTGCAGTTCTCAGCAGATCAGATCAGAGTCTCTTTGCAGTTCGGGACTGAAACTAGAGACGATCCTACAGATTTTTCAGCTCCATTCACAGATGATGCATTTTTACGTATGGGCTATTCGGGTCCTTTGGGTGACACTCAAAGGCGAAAGAGATTCTTGCTGGATCAGTGGCGTTTTCTGATGCACGTGATGATTGTGTGCATGTAGGGCCGTAAAGCTGGTACTGACGGTATGGGGGCAACGATGCAGTCTGCTATGACAGCCCTGACTTACAACAAGCCCTACAGCTTCAGTCAGATGGTGTTTTATGAAATCGATCGTCAGAGACGCGCGGTCGCTCGTGAAAGATTTTTAATGTACCCCAGATTCTTACAGATGATTTTGAATCATGTAGCACCTATGCTACCTCAACGACGTCCCATCTGTTATGTTGAGAGTGTAAGTAAGAGGATCTTTGCGCTATGTAGGTCGTCAAGCGCACGTAGCAAACCAGAGCTTCGTCCGCGGCACACTCCATTGTTTGGTTATTTGGTGAACCCTGCTTATATTTCTTCTCGTGGAGATGAATTTCGGGACCCGGCACAGCAACAGGCTAATGTTCCTCAACCACCACCTGTGGTACAGCAGGCTTTGCCTGCTGATCCTGTTGCAGCTCCAGAGAAACAAGTAGATCTTGAAGCTGCTTTTGGTGGCCAAGGGTTCTTTGATATGGAGCAGATTGATCCAGCTGCAGAGGTTCAAGCACCAGAAGCTGAGGCATATGGTGTGAATGTTTCGATGGTAGCTACGTCTGTAGCAGATTCTGAGAGAACCGAATCTGACTCCTCCGCTGACGATATCGCTGAAGCACAACAGATTCTGGTCACACAAGAAAGAATACATGGTAAGAGAAAGAAAAACTCAGATGACAGTGAATCTGATTTCGAGGAGGAGTTAGACCAGTTGATACGTCGATCAAAGAGGGCCAAAACTGGTGAGGGTTCGGGAGCTGGTGAAAGCTCAAGGGTGGTTCGTTTCTCTCCACCCTCGTTATCTGGTATGACCATGGCTCCGGCTTCGATGACTGTAACAGTACCGATCACCTCCAGTGTTCCCGTGGTGACATCATCATCATTTGGTATTCCACCAACCACGTTTCAGTTTTCAGCTCCGGAGATAGTTTTTTTGCCACCTCCTACTCTTACTCCATCGGAGGTTGTTGCAAGATTTGTTGAGTCGACGTTGGTAGCTACTACGGGGTTATCTGTTACATTACCACCCGTGGTTATTGTTCAGCATGCTTCTGATACTTCAGTCAGTCTGGGAATACCTCCACCTTATGCTCAAGACGTTTCTCACATGCGGTTTGATTTTGATGCTACCTTGTCTGATTCTGAAAGGATAGCGGCTCTTGAAAGGGTGGTTGCTGAACAGTCGAGAATAAATCTAATCCAGACACAAGCTATCCAGCGCCTTGTAGCAGAAAATCAAATCCAATCGTCCCTCCTTGTTGAACACGGTAAACTTTTTGATGCTCTAAAGCAGTTCTTAGCATCTCAGGGGGAGACGAGCTGCAAGGGCGATGAGTTGAGAACAAAGAAAAGTCATGATAGAGACGATGATCCCAATGCATCGAAAGGTGCAGGTGGTGAGTTGCCAAGAACTGAACAAACTCTTGGGACTTCCACATCTCAGGGGGAGTCAACTGGTACAGCAGGTGGATCAGGTGGTGAAGATGTTGTGGTTGTGGATGATGAGGAAACATTGGGTGATGATGATGTGGGTGATGACGATGTGTTACCTGTTGAAGAGATTGAAAAGATAGGTGAACAGATTGTGATCGATAGTGAGATTGAAGAGGGTGAGATTGTGGATGACAGTGTAGAACATGATATTCCAGGCGTTGACAAAGTAATTGTGAGTCAAGATATGGATGTGACAGATGAGTCTGAGTGGAAAGAGCAGCCGAGATGGAAAGAAGGATACGCTCAGTGGTTTGTAAAGACAAAGAAGCCAGCGGTTCCAACCATGTTCAAGAAAAGTTACAATATCAAAGGGTATGCTAAGTCGAAGAAATGTATTATTTGCTGGTTGTATGATGAGCAGTTGAGGTTATTTGTGATTAAACGCTTTGATGGGATTCAGTATTTTAAGAGGATGTTGAGATCTCTCAATACCTTGTCTGAGTGTGAGGTGAAGGATTTGGCAAAATTAGGGTTGATTAATAGAAGTGATGATAATATGGCCAGAATAATTGGGAAGATTGTGTGGAAAGAAAGTGTGAAAAAGAAGAAGTTTGAATTGTTAAAGCCGCGGAAAGGGAAGCTGGTTGAAGATAAGGAAAGAGGAATGCGAGCTGATGGTAAACCTTGGATGGTAATGAAATATAAACCGGTTCGGTGTTTAAAAGAAGTGCCGATGAAGATAATGCCTAAGGATGTCTTAAAGAATCTCAAGTGGTGGTACGTTGATAGTCAAACAGCTGAAGCGGTTATGGAAGATGAAGACGAACAAGAGATTCTGAGAGTGTATGATCCCATGCACTTGGTAAATTTGTCTCAAGCTGACTTGCAGGTGCTAAACGATAAGAAGATATTATATATTCCTGCATGGAAAGATGAAGCCAAGAAGTACCAGAGAGTGGTCTCTGTGTGTGTCAGACAGGGTGTTCATGCTTGAAGACGGGTGACATGAGATTTTGGGATTACTAGACACGTGATTGAAGATAGAGATATGAAGCTACTTCCAAGGGGGAGTCTGTTGGTGCATAATGTCAGTAGTTCAGTATCTAGTGTTTTGTATGTGTCTATAATCGTGTTAGATTGGTTGTTTTGGCTTTAGATATGGTGTCACACAAGTTCGCCTGATGTAGGTGAACTTGTAGACAAGCGAAGTTAAGACAACTTCGCCTAGTCTGTTAGGCGAAGTTGTCGAGGCCTATATATGCCTAACTTTGGCTTGTTTAGAAAAAATAAAAAAAAAGGTTTTTTGGGCAATACGTGTAAGTGATATTCGAGATCACGTGTTGAAGAGTTGCAATACAACGTGTTTATTAGTATTGTAACGTGTGTTTGTGTATCGTCTCAACGTATTATATATCTTACGCTCGTATTGTATTACGTGGGGATTCCGCACCCTCGTGTTACGAGATACTCCTGTGTAGATCCGGCTGGGAACCTACACAGACAACCCCCCTTTGGACTCATCGTCCTCGATGAGGCGTGTCCCATCATCCCGAATGGCACAAGAGTGGCTCTGATACCAACTCTAACATCTGGCCCCTCTCACCACCAATATTGTCCGCTCTGCCCACGAAGAGCTCATAAATTTGTTTTTGGTTTCCCATAACGCGTTGGTATCAGAGCCACTCTTGTGCCGTTCGGGATGTTGGGACACGCCTCATCGAGGACGATGAGTCCAAAGGGGGGTTGTCTGTAACACCCTTGACAAACACAACATCGTCCCACTCTTAGGCTATCCCACATCGGCCGTGGACAAGAACGATCCTTGGTTCATAAGTAAATGTCCTGCCTCTTCAATCACCAACGCGTTTTGGGTAACCATAAACAAACCCGTGAGCTCTTCGTGGGCAGAGCGGACAATATTGGTGGTGCGAGGGGCGGGATGTTACAGTTGGTATCAGAGCCGAAGGCTATAAGATAGGTGGTTAGATATAACGACCTAGTAGCATGCTTAGGGTCCCTATACATGATATGCCTTTACGTGTTTGCACCCTGAATTATATTATTGATCGCAGTAGCTTAAATACTATTTAATGATTTAATATTATTCTTGTACACAAAATCACACACTCAAAACTTTAGGATAATTTAAAAAAAAATGGGAAATTCCTTAAGAAATCCCGCCTTTTTCACATCCCCTTGAGGATGATTCAAGGGACGGATATGTAGTAACTGTAAGAGGGACACACTTGTTTACCGAACCCTTGACACCAAGGCTTGCGAGCCTAAGGAAGTGCAATGCGCATAAATCTCAATCAACTGCGAGACCTGGTTGCCTTCCTGGAGTGTTCGGTAAGGGTCTGGAACTTATTAGGCCAAAGCATATCACACCAAACGTACCCGAATCTGCTACCCTCATTGTATCAAACGTGGTCATGTGACGATCACACTCTTAAATCAACGATGAGATTTTTTTTTTTAAATTTTCTTGTTATTTTGTTAAGAATGAATTTTTTTTTTCAAATTATCAATTTCATCAATACTCTAGGTTAAGGTTGTTAAAATTCTATTCTCATGAATTTTCACAAAAAAACTCGAAATTTCACATAGTTATACAGTTTTTCTTTTTCCAAAAAAAACATAATAAATTTTTTCACGTGTCGTCATTGTAGCATGTCTTCTTCCCGCCTTATCAACTGTAACCGTCGCACCGACAACTCAGGCCGTAGCATGTCATCCCGCATCGCTAAGGGAATCGTGGAAGCCCTCCCAACAATCATCTCCCAACTCCAAACTGTGAATGCTTTTTCATCATCCACTACTCCGAACCCAATTGCTTACCCCCTCAAACAATTCAAGAGTGCAACCTGCCCGAATACCACGGTATTGACGGTGCTACCGTTCTCCTCCAATGGTTAGAAGAAATGGAGAGAGTATTCCTCCAATGTGAATGCCCCGAGGACAAGAAAACCAATTACGCCTCGGGCAAACTTAAGAAGAATGCCCTCGATTGGTGGAATGGAGAGAAGCGCACGCTTGGCACCGAGGTTGCCATGGCCTTGTCATGGGATGACCTCAAGAAACTTATGCTCAAGAAGTTCTGCTCAAAACATGAGATTCGGAAGTTGGAAGAGGAATTTTGGAATTTGAAACAAGAAAGTGGTAATGACATCGCCTACAACGATCGTTTCCATGAACTGAGCCTTCTCATTCCCCACATTGTCACTCCACTTGAGTGTGCAATCGACAAGTACATCTCAGGTTTGCCTATGGAAATCCAAGACTCCGTTCTAATTCGTGACCCTCAAACGCTCCATGATGGCATCACCTTAGCCGGTACCCTCACCGAAAACCACGTTAAGGCCGGGACCTTGACGCGGAAAAATTCCAAGAAGCCCAATCGCAAACCCAACCCACCAAGAAGCCCTACACAATGTGATACGTGTAACTTTCACCATTCGCCTAACCTCAAGTGTTGACAATGCACCCATTTCAATCGATTTGGTCACCTCTTTACCACATGTCGTGAACGCAACCAACCTTTGATGCAACCATTTACCTCACCTCTTATCCAACCCTTACCTTATACTCAAACGTTTACTCAATCACCCTCAACTATTAGAGCTTGTTACAATTGTGGAGACCCTAGCCATTTTCGCAATGCATGCCCAAGACTCACACACATGAACCAAATTCAATCCTACCCAACTAAAACCGCTCAATATCAAACCTACCAAGCCCAAGTAAATCAACTTCAACCAATCCAAGCCAAACCCATCCAAGCAATTCAAGTCCAACCCATTCAACCAATTCAAGTTAACCAAACCCCAATCAACCAACCAGCCTCAAGTGACCAGGCTACTCAAGGGAAAGTGTGTTACATCAACGGTTCCCAAGTCTAAGCCTAACCTTTTATGAAGACATGCTACGCTAAGACGTTGCTTTTATTTAGTTCTTTATTTAAATATAATGTATTGACTTCAATAAATCTCCAGTTTTGTTATGAATGAGAATTATGGTTATTTATAATGGTGTTCAATCACTCATTTATTCCTATTTTTGTCGTTTAGTGCACTATTACACAATTTATTATCATGATTTAAGTGGTCTATGACCGGTTAATTACCGGGACTATGTGCATGGTGATGTGAATAGTTATCTAATAGTACCGTATTTGTATCATAAACTACCTATGACCGATTTCCTACGAACGTGTTGTAAACTGGGACTATGAACATGTGTTGTACATAGTTATCTAATAGAGGTCACATGTACAAATTTTATTTCGATATTTTAATACATGGCTACCCAAACCCTCCAAACTCACCTCATCCTCATGGTACTCTCATCTCATTCCATCGATTTTATAATCTTGATTTCAACCCTCAACTATTATTATAGTCATAAATCATGTGATTTGTTTGTTGTGTGAACCGATTATTGCGTGAGTTTTGTCATTGTCACAAGTATTTTTATTACATCGTATGTGTAAGTTACTTATATAATTTTCCTCTATCTAATTATTTCATTTTGTTGTTATCACTTTCGATGGTTAACTTCAACAACTTCGTTAATTTCTATTTTATTTTATTTATTTATTATTCTTAAGATTATTTACTAGTTATTTATGATCATTAAATTTCCCATATTCATTGCTCTCAATCAAATGATTCTATTTAAATAAAAAAATGGAGTTTTATTTTATCCATGATTTCAAACCCGCACAACGGGAAGAACCATGTGCATCATGCGACGATGAAAATAATTATGAGTGCACGCATAATTATCGAAATCCTCACATGGAACTCATGGTGAATACGGTTGTGTGTCATAACTCGGAACCCAGGGTGATTTTGGCTAACGGTACAAAAATCGATGTGATAAAGGCATGGTAGATACGCCACTGGTACATCCTATATATATAAGTGTCCATATCATGCCTTCCGTTTGTAGCGTTATTTGGGTCACCTGAAGATCTGTGTTATTTTTTCTTTTGTATATAAAAAAAATCATTTTTTTTCGTAGACTCTTACTTTCTTTATGTTATGTTTTCTTTAATTTCTGGACGAAATTTTTAAAAAGTTGTGAATACTGTAACATTCGTCAATTTTCGAACCCGAAAACTGGACTCGTTTAAATTTATTATTATTTATTTATTTGATTTTAGTTATAATATTGTACAAAATCAACCCTTAACCAAATTCGATTAACTTTTGCACCCACCGCTATAAACCAAGGACCATTATGCAAACTATAAATATTAGTTATTTATTTATTTATTTATTTATTTATTTATTTATTTTCTTTTTCTCTTTCCCTCCTCCTTCCCCGTCGGCAGCAGACAACCCCCCCCCCCTTTTTTCTTGCTCCTTAATTAACGCGTAATTGAATGTATCAAATCAATTGTTAACAAAATTGAATCGACCGACAGTCTAATTGTAGTAAACCATAGCGAATTGTTTGCTAATCACAACCTAATCAACCCGCGGCTGAACCAACCTCTAAACACAGTATATAAACGATATTAAGTCAATTAATTTGACACGCACCATCCTCTCATAACCACGAAACAAAACCCCATATCAACTATAACCAGAAGGCCGTTTGAATCTTGTTTATATGCGATTTTAGCCAAAAACCCTGATCATACATTCTTATTCAATTCGGACGTCTTAGAGGTAATTAAATACACGATTGTAATCCCGCTTAGATGCAGATCAAAAAGCCCTAAACTTGTTTAGATTAATTGTAAACGGAATGATCAATTCAAATTTCTAGGGTTCTTGATGCAGGTTATTGGTCTGGTTAAACTGTTTTAAGTTTGAGTTATAAACAACTTGACAACTTAGATCAGATGGTTGTGTTGTGTGTGTATTAAACACGGGTCACGGGTTCAAACCTCCTTGCACCCGTTTTTTTTTAAATTCTCATTCATTATTACTTTCAAGTAACTAAATGGATTAATAGTAATAATAACTAAATAATAATTATTTCATTAAAAACCGACTCTGTTATACTCATTTAGTTTTTGTTTTCATTCATATACGTGTTAAATCAATGGAATAATTATATGTATATATTTACATATATATACATATATATATATATATATATATATATATACATATATATATATATATATATACATATATATATATATATATATATATATATATATATATATATCATGTGTATTATAAATTAAATACAAATGTTTTAATATATATATAAAGGTCATATAAACTAATTTATATATATATTTATAAAAACAAAAATAATATTTTTATTAAGTAATGTTTTAATAAATTAACATAATGGTTTATATAATAAATTCTTATATAAAATATAATATTTTAATACCATTTGATTATTGATTAACTAGTTGTTATAATTAAATCCTATACTTAGCTAGTTCGTTTACTCTCATTTTCTCTTAGGCTTAGCATTCGCGTGTTATTTCCTGCATTCACATCATCTTAATCAATTTTGTTCGTCCTTGAGGTGAGTTTACATATCCCCCTTTTTCATCTTTTAAGTTTTGGGGGTGGCATGTATACCCTATTTACATTACACATTTTTATTTCCACAACTATTCTAAACACAATTCAATATATGTTTATGTGTGATTATTGCATGCTCTATGATTATGCTCTATGTGCTTAATTGTTTATTTTATGTTTGGTGGTTGGTATCTCATCCTCATCTATCCTCATCTAGTATGATCATACACTTACCCGAGTACTTTGATTTCGTATCAATAGGAACGGGTCCACGTCTATTTAGTTGTTTACATTTTCATAAGAGTTGTAATACTCATCATTTACAATTGAATTGTGATTTCTCTTTCTCTCTCTATATATATAAAAACTAAAACTTATGTATTCTCACCAACATTCGTGTTGACAAACGTTATTTTTATACATGTTACAAGTACAAGTAGTTGATATTATTAAAGATTGAAGACAATAGTTTGACCTTAGGATATCTATTCAGAGAAAAACAATAAATATGATGTATTTGTTTTGATTATTATAATTGTGTACTTGTTTTGGTATTAATGAATTAAATAAGTATTGTCGCTTTAATTAGTGTCTTTCGAGCTACTGTCCAATCAATGCGTTACGCCCCGACATGTTCCGCCTTTGGTCGGGGTGTGACAGTAACTTCACTTGGTATGTAGGTAGCAAAGTTAGAGTATCAGCGAAGTTGGGGCCAAAAGAAGTTATGCAGCGAAATTATCGCATAAGCGAAGTTGGGGTTAAGTTTGCTGTGTATTAACTTCGCCGCATAAATAGTGCCGAACACCAGATCTTTTCAGTAGAAAATGAGAACAATCAGAGACAGAAAACTGGTTCAAGTATGTCCGATTAAGACATCGGATGTCCGGATATCACCAATACATTGAAGAACTGATTTATATAATCGACTTTTAGGGTTAATCAAGAAAACCGATCAAAATCCTACATTATGTAACCAATTAACAAATGAAACTTGTAAATTATGAATCAATAGATGCCACTGAACCTTATTAGTAGACGAAACTCAGATTACAAGAATGTTGATTCGGGGGATAAGTTCGCCGAGGGTTTAAGAGCATATGATTTGACCATAGTTGGACTATGTCTGCCTTTTATACTTTTGAGAAAAACCCAGGGGCGAAGTTACAATAACTTCGCATGGTTTATAACTTCGCCACAGCGAAGTTAGTTTTAGAAAAAGATCAAAATGAGTAACCCAAGATCCTGTTTTATACACATTTAGGACAATCGTATAAAATAATACTCCCTCTGTCCCATTATAAGTGTCCTAGTTTGACTTTTCAATTCTTTCTTTTGCAACCTTGACCGTAAATATTTTTGTTCGTGTCATATAATACTTGATGAAAATTATATCAATATAAAATACATTTAAAACCCAATCCATTCATATATTTACATCAAGTATTATATAACACAAACAAAAATATTTTCGGTCAAAGTTAAACAAGAAAGACTTGAAAAATCAAACTATGACACTTATAATGGGACGGATGGAGTATAAAATAAACATAAGTAGGATAACATAGACGGGATCAAATTTCAGTCTGTAGAGAATCCAGCTAGTTTAAGAAAAGATCCGAACATGGAATCATACTGATTAAGAGGCTGTCACAAGGATTCATGTTCAGCGATATTATGACATAGAGAAACAGGTTGCAGGCAGGTATGAGACTTAGCATGTTTTTCATTGCTTATGTGATACGGATTAGGTTCAATTAGGCTCAAAATTTAGATGGACATCACTTAAGGAACTGTGATGCCTCCTATCTATTCTCAAGGCGTATTTGGCTTTCCCCAGATCACCCCGATTTGACTTCGACCCGTAGTGTCTGATCAAACATTATACATGAGTCGGCTTTACAATCCTTTCACTTAGCTTTCACAAGACTAAGTTGGTGCCATATCCATGTTGTTTTTGACTTTATGAATTTCAAAGGCAATAAGAACTAATAATAACAAATTTGTTTTTAAATAACCATAAAGAACACATGCAAGTCCCGAATCTGGATCACTACAGAAAAATAACGCAATATTCGCGGGGATCAAGACACTAACGGGCTCTTGTATAACTGGGTAATCACTTTTCTGCCTATCATTCGGAGAGATATATGTGGAGACATGCACATGTCAAAATGACTCTCCACGGTAAATCGAGCAGATTTAATTTGTATCACATTAACTTTTACGCACCATGGAAATCTACCGTACCAAACAATGACTGTTCTAAAGTCTTTTAAGCCTAATAACTTCGCCCGTTAGGCGCACAAAATCAGTTTATCTATCATTTTCCAAAGGTTGGATCAAATTTTCAATTTAACACCAATTTTTGAAGCTTCAAGAGAAGCTATAGACTGAAAAAGTATATCATTCCCCAAAAACAAATTTTATATTCAGACGCCCCGATCATTTCTAAGTCTTTGGGTAAATGGCTATCCTAAATATCCAGTGGATTAGCAGGACCAACCACATATGAATATGTGTCCCTCCGACTGAATATAACCGACATAATTTTCAGCGAAGGAATAAAAACTCATCATAAACCGCCCCAGTTGCCTTCAGTTATTAGGTTAATGGCTATCCTTTGAGTCTACAAGTAGATGTAAGGACCAAACATATTCAAGAACATGTCCTTCAAACTTAAGCTACCGACATAATTCTCAGCGATAGTGATTTTTTTTAAAATAAAAACAAGGTTACTCGGGATTGATCATCCCATTAAGCTCAATAAGGTTTTGAAAGGGGACCGGTCAAAAGCTTTTGTGAAAAGATCGGCAAAATTATCCAGTGAATCAACCTTTTCAAGCAAGATTTATTTCTTCTCAGCACAATCCTGTATGAAATGATGACGAATGTCAATATGTTTTGATTTACTATGTTTAACGAGATTGTTAGTTACTGAGATAGCAGCAGTGTTATCAATGCAAATAGGAGTTTGAGTGAAACTCAGACCATAATCTCACATTTTTTGTTGTATCCATAAAACCTGGGAGCAGTAGTTTGATGCTGCCATGTATTCTGCTTCACAGGTGGATATGGCCACAGAGGTCTGCTTCTTGCATTTCCAAGACACCAATCTTCCTCCCGAGAAACTGACAACCACCACTTGTTGACTTCCTGTTCTGATTGCATCCTCCATAGTCAGAGTTCGTGTATGCTACTAGATCCAACTCTCCTCTTTTTGGATACCAGAGACCTAACTTAGTCTTTCCTTTAAGATACCGCAAAATCCTCTTCACTCCCTTCATGTGCGATTCTTTTGGGTTAGCCTGAAAACGAGCACAAAGACAAACTGCAAACATAATGTCAGGTCTGGAAGAAGTTAAATACATCAAAGAACCTATAATAGCCCAATACTAGGTAGGATCCACATCTTTATCACTGTCGGAGTCAGCACCTAGTTTATGGTTGACACAAATTGGAGTGTCAAACGGGGTGCTTTCATCCATCTTAAAACGTTTAAGCACATCGTGAACATATTTAGTTTGATGAATGAACATGCCATCCTTCTTCTGATCTACCTGTAAACCCAAAAAGAAAGTTAATTCACCCATGGCGTTCATCTTAAACCTTTTCTTCATGACCGCTTCAAACTCCTGACACATAGAAATCTTTGAGGCTCCGAAGATGATATCGTCCACGTAGACCTGAACGAGAAGAAAATCTTTCCCATTCCACTTTACAAATAAAGTACTATCTATCTTTCCTCTCACAAACCCATTTTCCAACAAATAATCAGATAAAGTTGTGTACCAAGCTCATGGAGCCTGATGTAGGCCTTATAATGCTTTACTGAGCTTATACACATGATCTAGAAAGTCAGGATCAGGAAAGCCCGGAGGTTTCTTGACATAAACCACTTCATCGACCTTTCCATTTAGAAAGGCACTCTTGACATCAAGCTGAAACACTTTCATATCTTTGTGTGCTGCAAAGGCCAAGAAAAGTCGAATTGCCTCCAGTATTTCTACAGAAGCAACACTTCATTGTAGTCGATCCCTTCTTGTTGATTAAAACCTTTGACTACTAATATTTCCTTGTTACGGACGATTACCCCTTTCTCATCTCTCTTGCATTTCAATACCCATTTCGTACCGATTGCATGCACATCTCGTGGCTTTTCAACTAATTGCCATACTTCCATTTTGTTAAACTGAGCCAATTCTTCTTGCATGGCTTCGACCCACGAGCTATCCTTCAAATCTATTTGATAGTTCTTTGGTTCAATTTGACTGATAAAGCATGCATACAAGCATTCATTCATAATACCATTATCTTTAATGCTTGCATACACACATGTATTTTCTTCCAAGCTTCTTCTGGTTCTTACTCCATCGGAAGGATTACCGATCACATTCTCCAAGGGATGATTCTTGTGGACTATGGTGATTTGGACAGGCCCAACATCTAAGTCTTCTCCAAGATTTGGAGAGACTTCATCTGAATTGTGTTGAGTGTGAAACGGATTGAAAAAGTCATCATCACTTGAGGTAGCAGGAGTTTCACCAAGACTTGACACAGTCGTTTGTTTTTCATTACACTGTGGATGATGCATAATGGCCTCTTCTTCATCTAGTAGCATCTGAGTGGCCGTCGTTTCTTCTGTATCTGCAAACTCAAGAGAAGGTAAATTAAAAGATTAAAATAACTTATCATAATCGAAAGCCTCTGTTGGTCCCATGCTAGGCTTGGGTGATTTGTAACTTGTAATGTCAGTGTTACAGACCACCTCAACCTTGTTGTTCGATAGATTAAAGACTCTTCTGTTGGGTGACCCAACAACGTGGCTAACAAGAATACCTTTGTCAGCTTTCTCACCAAATTTTTAGTTAGTCTTTAAGATCGAACATCGGGACCCAAAAGGCTCAAGACCTTTCATATTTGGCTTTCTACCATGCATTAGTTCATAACAAGTTTTATTTAATCTTTTAACAGTTAAAACACGATTAAGGATATAGCAGGTCGTGGCAACAGCCTCAACCCAGAACATCACGGGAAGTTTAGCATCTACCAACATAGTCCTGGCGCCTTCGATTAGAGTTCT
Organism: Bidens hawaiensis; assembly: GCF_021521415.1. Taxonomy (NCBI): domain Eukaryota; kingdom Viridiplantae; phylum Streptophyta; class Magnoliopsida; order Asterales; family Asteraceae; genus Bidens; species Bidens hawaiensis. The sequence goes on along the minus strand of NW_027491239.1, from coordinate 6,793 downwards.
ATTCTTCCTTTCAGCTACTCCATTCTGTTGCGGAGTATATGGTGCGCTAAACTGATGCTCAATCCCTTTCTGCGGACAAAACATCTCCATTTGATTGTTCTTGAACTCTGTGCCGTTATCGTTTCTGATGAACTTGACATTTCCTCCAACAATATTTTCCACTTTGGTAATCAAGTTAATTACCAACTACACTGTTTCATCTTTACCTTTCAGAAAATAAACCCATGAGTAACGTGAGTAATCATCAGTCACAACCAAGCAATAGGACGTTCCACACAGGCTTTTTACATTTATGGGGCCAAACAGATCCATGTGAAGCAAATCCAAAGGTGTGACAATTGATTTAACCAGTTTGGAGTGATGCGGTTTCATGTGTTGCTTTCCTTTCTTACATGACAGACATTGATCTTCAAAGTTGAAGTTCTTTAAAGGGACCCCAAGTACCAGCCCATTCTTGACAATGTAGTTCATCTTTCGTAGATGGATATGACCCATCCTTCGGTGCCACAATTCCGACTCAGACTCTGTTGCTTTTGACAAGAGACATGATTTTTCTATAGCCATCTCGGTTGACCTCATGTCCATCACATATGTATTTTTTTTTCTTGGAGCTTTCATCACAATCCAGGTTTCAGGAATCTTGAAACCAGGATAAAGCACGAGTGCCTCATTCTTTGTAAAGTGCACAGTGTATTCTTTGTCACAGATCTGAGAGACACTCAGAAGATTGTGCTTTAACTCTTCCACGAAATTAACCTTCTCCAAATTGATTCTCCCACTAGTAACAGTACCAATTCCAGTAATTTTTCCTTCACTTTCTCCTGAAAAAATAACCCTTCCTCCCTGTACATCTTTCCGATCACGTAACAATTTTTTGTTACCCGTCATGTGCCGAGAACAACCACTGTCGACAACCCACATGTTGTTCACAGTCCTGTTCGACTGTTCCTGCACAATTATAGAAACGATTAAAAAGTGAGGGACCCAAGACCTTCTGGTCTTGGGTTGGTCAAACTTGTTAAACGGCATCCAACTCCTTGGTTGCCTAAAGTTCCTTTGAGGGAAGTTTCCATTTGATCTTAATGGAAGATTTCTAGAGAATTGATTATGAGGCCATCCAAACATCCTTGAGTTTCTAACATTAATGGATTCAAAATTACTTGTTCTGTGATTTACTGGGAAAAAGCGAGGTTGATTTCTTTGAAATCTTGAAATTGTCCAACGATTAAAGTTGGATTCGTTAGAATTATTACCAACACCAGTTTTAAAATTCGTGTCATTCTAAGTTTTGGTTGGCCTCATATTTTCCCTCCTTTTTAGCGGACAGTTATTGACAAAGTGTCCTATCTTGTTACATCTAAAACAACTCCTGTTTGGACTATTAGTTTTGTTCGACAATCTGTGTCTATTCGAACGTTTTTTTTGGGAGTTGCAGCAGAAGATGAAGTTGCTTCACTAACAGCTTGTTTCACATAAGGGGGGACGAATGGGTTCAAAGAAGATTTCTTTTTACCAGAAAAATCACTCTCCCCCCATCTGAGTAATACAACTTCATCATCCACTTTACGAATGTTCACAGACTCTTTATGCTTGGAATCTTGATTCGTGACTGAAGAATTTGACTAGTCCGATTCGGTAATATCTTTATTAAGCTTTTCATGATTGATTAAATCAGCGTCGGTGCACGGGTAGACTGTTGGAGCTGACACTACCCGTTACTGTCTTATCAGGCTTAACAAAAGTAGATGGCTGATTACAGGGATTATATGTATAGGTATTGTTAAAAGGTGGTGGAACTTCCATGCATCCAATTCCTCCTTTATCGTTAGGAGAACGTCGAATGTTAGTGCACTGTTTTGCGTCTCGAGTCTTTGTATTTATCGATAACGTATTTGTCGTTTGATTTATGTAATAAACAATTATATTATCCTTTAGTTCGTTAATGTATTGTCTAGTTTGCTAAGGATGTTTAGCGAACTAGATCTAAGTTATATTCCTCCTGATTCGTTAAGGATGTTTAACGAATCAGGGGTGATTCGTTTAAGTTATTTCATTTAATGTATGTAACGAAGTGGACTCTAGTTTGTTATGGAATGTTAACGAACTAGGTCCATCTTCTATATATAGTGACCTATGTCACTGTTAATATAAGTTTTGAGTTTTAATTAACGAACATCTGCTCAGATTCTCTCTCAAGCTTCATATTAATAGTATCACTATCACATACATACAATTAATATATACATGCATATAACGTATTGCTAACAAATCAATGGCAATTACGAGCTAGATCTTAGTAGGTTAATTATACATACATAGATTTAATATCTGTGTTCAAGAGATTAACGAGTTCAAACAAGTGGTATCAGAGCTTTCGGTGCTCTTTTGCTCTTGATTTTGATAGTTAATTTGTTATTAATAGACGTTTAATTGTTATTTTATGTTAAGTTTAGATTCGGTTTGATTTTGAATCAAATTGTGTGAATTGAATTGATTATGAACTAATTGGACTGAATTTGTGTTTCGTAAGGTATAGAAGCGGTTGGGCGATTCGGATTTGGTAATTGTATTAAGTTTGTAAGGTTTGTGGTTTGGATCTGGTTGTGACTGAAACAGGGGATGGTTTTTGGTTAACTTGGATACTAGTTAATCGATTATTGTTCATGGAATGAGGTGTTTTGGATTCGGGTTGTGATTACAAGTGTGTTGGTAGTTTGTTTGAACGATTTGGTTAATTATTGAATTGGTAATCCAGATTTGGCTTCTGGGTTTATATTCATAAGATTTCCAGATTTCTGGAAATTTGAGTTTGAAGGTTTGAAGATTTTAAGATTCAAATCAATTCGTTACTCCTTAAGTTTGATTCGTTAACATTTAAGACTGATTCGTTAATCATTCAGCTTAATTCGTTAATCATTTTGGCTAATTCGTTAAAAACATTAGCTAGTTCGTGAACCAATTCGCTAAGTATACTAATTCGTGTGACACGTGTCTCACCTCGGGGGTTTGTTTTATAATAACTTTTGCCACATGGCAATTGTTGTCAGAGTTTGTTACACACCATTGTAACAACCTGATTCGCTATAAGTTGATTTATTATTAACTGTAGCCGGTTCGTTATCTAATTCACTAAGCCTCTCTTAGTGATTCGTTAAGAATAAATTTCTGATTCGCTAAGCCCATCCTTAGTGATTCGTTTAGCTAATTCGTTAGTTGACTTGTTCGTTGGCCATCTGATTCCTTAACACCTTGATTCGTTATTTGACTCAATTCGTGATCCAGTTCGTTATAATCTATTTCTAATTCTAATTCGTCAAAGTCACTGTTTCTGATTCGTTGACTATCAGATTCGTTAAATTTTTTTCAGTTTCGTTAAAATCATTTCTGATTCGTTATCTGATCACTCTTAACTTCGTTAAGTTGTGATTCGTTATTTACTGTTCACAGTTCGCTACAACTGTTCACAGTTCGTTATCCTTACTGTTCACCATTCGTTAATCTTAATTTTCAATTCTAATCCTTAGAGTTTGGAATTTATCATTTATCAACCATGGCTGGTATGTATGCACTAGCTTCATAGAACATGTTAATGCAACAAATGTTGCAACTTGATACCGAAATATGCTCACATTTGAAATGTCCAATGTTGATGAAATTTAGCGACTTTGCTAAATGGGAAACCCGTTTTCGTGCTCATTTGCGTTCGGTTCATCCTGACTGCTCATATTGCTTAGATGAGGTATATGTTGTTCCAATAATTGGAGATGACACTATTGATTTTACTCTAAAGTTATTTCTCAATATTCACAAGAAGAGAAGAAAGCATTAGAGATTGAAACAAAGGCTTATTCTACTCTTACTATGGCTTTATCTGAAAACATATTTCACCAAGTGGGTAGCATAAAGATATGCGCTTCCTTATTTCAACATATTCGTATGAGGAGTATGGGGAATACATCTGAGAGTAAGAAGGTAATGCTTAAATTTCAATTTCGAAACTTTAATTTGTTGAAAGGAGAAACAGTTGAGGAGATGACTACTAGGTTTAATCACTTGATTGCTGAGATGGACAAAATGAAATTGGAAATTTCTAAGGTTGATTAGATTGACACTATCAAGAGTGCACTACCAAGTTCTTATTCTACAATCTTAATGGTTCTGAAAGAGAATAACTATTTCTTGAATGAAGACTTGACTGCAACAGAATTCTTGCAAAAGATTAAAGCAAGAGAATACGATCTTAAATGTCAGAAGTCCTCCAAAGAAAGTCAAGATCCTGCTTTCTATGGTGGTAGTATACCTCTAAGTTTTATGATTTCTCCAATCACTGCTTTTCTCACACAGCATGCAAGTGAAAATGAAATAACTGTTTATAATGATCCAAGAGCATATTTTTACACTGCTGGTAATTCTGGATCACTTGGTGTCTCTATTGGATCTGGAAACTCATCTGATACAAATCCATTAGCTTCACCACCTAATGTAAACATGAAGGAAGCTGAACAAAATTTTGCTTTTCTGTCAGCCTTTATGTCTTCATATGAGAATTTGGTAAGCAGTAAGATAGCCACAAGTGATCTAACTGATGAAGATTATGATCAGATTGATCCAGATGATTTAGAGATCATGGACTTGAAATGGAACATGGCTATGATTGTTCGTAAGGTTAAGAGATTCATGCAAAGGACTGGCAAAGATCTTCCTGCCTTGAATAAAAAATTGGGATTTGACAAGTTAAAAGTGAAGTGCTACAATTGTCAAGAGTTCGGGCATTTTGCAAAAGAATGTGACAAACCGAAAAAGGAGTATACTGGTTCTCGTGGTCAAAATCAAAATTCTTCTACATCACGAGGTAATGATGCTGAAAAGAAACCGTCTACTTCTGGGTCACAAGCATTGTTAGCTAATGGAAATGATTGGTCACAACGATTGCTGTGTAATGATAATCAAGCAAATTTGGCTATGTTTGGGCTAACTAAAGACTTTCAAGATGCAAGTGGAAGTGAGTTGTCCTCTGAAAATGATTCTGAATTTGATTCTTATGACTCTTGTGACAAGCATCCAACTGTTTTTGCTTGTATGACCAAGATCAATGAGGTTAGTCATTCTATCTCTGCTACTTCATCTGTTAAAGTAACGTGTGTTGAATGTGAATCTAACAAACCTAAGTTAGAATCTTTAAAGAATCATAATGATAATTTAGTGAGAGAAATTGCTTCACTAAAGGATACTTATCGACAATCTCTTGAATCTCAAATGAGATCTCGTGAGAAGATTGAAGCATTGTCGACAATTAACCACGATCTCTAGGCTGAGTTACCTGTGAAAATGACAATTAATGACCAAAAGTTTCAATAAATCTTGAAACATCGTTCAAAGATAACTGAGCTTGAGAATGAGGTTCTGGAGTTGAAGAACAAATTAGGAAATTTTCGAAACTCTTCCTTTTTGCTAAACAAAATAATTGAAGTGTCTGGAAAGCAAAAAGATTCAAATAATAGTATAGGTTTTGTTGAAATTCCGCCACCGTTTCACAATGAATATAAAATTAATCCTTTTGCGAAAAGAGAATAAGAGGTAATTGTGAAAGAACCTGTGATTTCAGAAAATACTAAACCTGTTAAAACTGAAACTGTTAAAACCCAATTTTCACCTCAAAAACCTCATGTTGAAAGCAACAAAGTCTTTGTTGAGAATGTTGACAAAGTAGTTATTGAGGATGTGTTTGGACCTGAGGTTATACACAAGAACAAGAACATCCCAAGTTCTAATCATATTCTTTGTGAGCCTCATGAATTTGAGGAAGCTGTGTATGGTTCACACAAGCCTCATGAGAAAAAGGAAGATCAGGTGAAAGTCAAACCTGTGAGGGCAAAGAAGTTAGAAAAACCGAAAATTTCTGATGAGGACCTGATGTGTTTCATTAGTCCTCCTAGTTCTAAGCCATCAACTTGTCACAGCCCGACCAAAGGCGGCGGAACATGCCGGGGTGCAACGATTGCTCATAAGCGCATGACACTATTAAAGAGACAATATTTAACAAACTCATTTCATTTCACAACATCGAAAATTTCACATAACCAAATATTCATAAGTCAAATACAACAAAATATAGCAAATCAAATATTGTTCATTTTTGCTAATATCCTAACGGTATTTGTGACGTTTTCTTCACCGAACTCCCTAATCAACCTAGATGCAAACCTGTAGCATTTCATAAAATGAAGTTTGTCAACACAAAGGTTGGTGAGCAATTCATAAGTTTGAACAATAGATATATAGTATGAAGAGCCACAAAACTAGTATACAAAACCATAAATAAAAGCAACAACTTGGATAAATTGACAATCACGAATAGAATTACGTTAGCGCCACCTGGCTACAAGGGGTTGCCAAGTAGTCTAGGATTTAATAGAATATCGTTAATTGCATTACGTTAACGACACCTTGCTACAAGGGGATGCCAAGTAGTCTAGGATTTATAGATTCCACCAACCGAAAGCGATAAACACATAGACATATAGCATAGAACACCAAATCGAGCAATTATTCAAGTAAAGTATACAAAAATGTTTGTGGTTTAAGACTCAAGTATAAAGCATTTGGTTTGAATAAGTATGAAATGTCACCCCCAAAATAAAAGATAGAAAACGGGTTATGAAGTTACTCACGTTCAAGTATAAAACTTGATCGGTAAAAGATGAATAACCGGATGGATGAAGTTTAACGAGCAAGGCCTAAATGACAATAAAATCTTGGATTTAGAATGGTTGTCTTGAAGATCTTTAAATAA